>NC_090368.1:808951-829630 GCF_035084215.1 Heptranchias perlo | reverse complement strand
TCCCCGGGGCCCGGGTCTCTCTCTCTCCCCCCCCCCCCCCGGGGCCCGGGTCTCTCTCTCTCCCCCCGGGGCCCGGGTCTCTCTCTCCCCCCCCCCCCCGGGGCCCGGGTCTCTCTCTCTCCCCCGGGGCCCGGGTCTCTCTCTCTCCCCCCCCCCCCCCCGGGGCCCGGGTCTCTCTCTCTCCCCCGGGGCCCGGGTCTCTCTCTCTCCCCCCCCCCCCCGGGGCCCGGGTCTCTCTCTCTCCCCCCCCCCCCCCCGGGGCCCGGGTCTCTCTCTCTCCCCCCCCCCCCCGGGGCCCGGGTCTCTCTCTCTCCCCCCCCCCCCCCCCCGGGTCTCTGGTCGGTGAAGCGGGGACTCACGGAGCGGCGGGGCTGCAGCCTGAGGGAGCCGGACTGGAACATCGGGGCCGCGGGTCCGGGAGTCGAGGCCGGATCGCGGGCCGGTCTGGGGGTCCGGTCGGTCGGGGGGGTCACTCGGTGTCCGGTCAGTCGGTGCGGCCGCTCCGCCCGGCCCGAGTCCGCTTAAAGGGGCCGGCGCGGTTTAAAGGGGCGGGGCTCTGAACTCCGCATTTACTGTCGGCCCAACTTTAAAAAGAAACTCAATTCCGCTCCGCCCCGCCCCCCGAGGGAGGGGATCACACCCGCCCCGCCCCCACAGTGAGAGGGTCACTCCCCCCCCGCCCCCAGAGTGAGGGGGTCACTCCCCCCGCCCCTCAGATCCCCACCCCGGGGAATCAAAGGCTGATTCCCCCTTCCTTTCCCAAGGGCACTGAGGCCAATTCAAGGGTTAAGTTACGAGGAGAGATTACACAAATTGGGCTTGTATTCTCTGGAGTTTCGAAGGTTAAGGGGTGATCTGATCGAAGTTTATAAGATATTAAGGGGAACGGATAGGGTGGATAGAGAGAAACTATTTCCGCTGGTTGGGGATTCTAGGAGTAGGGGGCACAGTCTAAAAATTAGAGCCAGACCTTTCAGGAGTGAGATTAGAAAACATTTCTACACACAAAGGGTGGTAGAAGTTTGGAACTCTCTTCCGCAAATGGCAATTGATACTAGCTCAATTGCTAAGTTTAAATGTGAGATAGATAGCTTTTTGGCAACCAAAGGTATTAAGGGATATGGGCCAAAGGCAGGTATATGGAGTTAGATCACAGATCAGCCATGATCTTATCAAATGGCGGAGCAGGCATGAGGGGCTGAATGGCCGACTCCTGTTCCTGTGTTCCTATAATTGTAGCCTTCAACTGCCTCCCCCCAGTACCCCACATTTCCAAGTGGAATACCCCACTTTGCCCCCCATTGCCCCACATTACCCCCCATTACCCATCGGGGTAATCCCTCAGTACCTCCCATTACCCCTCAGTACCCCACATTACCCTTCAATACCCCACATTACCCCTCAGTACCCCACATTACCCCTCAGTACCCCACATTACCCTTCAATACCCCACATTACCCCTCAGTACCCCACATTACCCCTCAGTACCTCCCATTACCCCTCAGTACCCCACATTACCCCTCAGTACCCCACATTACCCCTCAATACCCCCTCAGTACCCCACATTACCCCTCAGTACCCCACATTACCCCACATTACCCCTCAGTACCCCACATTACCCCTCAGTACCCCACATTACCCCTCAGTACTCCACATTACCCCCCATTACCCCTTCACTCGGTGAGGCTCCATCGAGCAGTTGTTCTGTGTAAAGTTTCACCGTTTATGTCCTGACCTTTTGTGAAGCAAAGGAGCTGAATCCTGGAGTGACGGGAACGGATAATCGAGGTCCAGTGCCCGAGACGGGGAGCTGATCCCAGGCCGGACCCGGGACAGAAAGACCATTCACACAGTCTCTGGCCCACTCGCCCCAAATTCCACCCGATCCGCCGCTGGTCCCATGTCAGAATTTCGCAGGAATTCTGTTGCCAGGGAAACTGGAGAGAAACGAGACGGGAATTTCCTGCAACTTCAGCCAAGTGACTCCTTCCTGAGCTCAGTTACAAGATTCCTGGAGGATTTGGCTCAGAGTCTGAGGCACGAACCAAGTAATTAACATTCCAGGGAAAGAATCCCCAGCTCACTTCAAGCAAGGGGTTGTGGTTCTGATATATCGTTTGACAGGCCCGAGGCCTCAGTCCGTGCATTGAAATCAGGCTCTTCGGTCCCTCTATCTCATTCTATCCCAGAATCTCACAGCTGAGCAGTATCTCACCCCTCAGTCAGCGACCCCCCCGTCACGGGGAGAGCGGACAGCGAGCGACCCCCCCGTCACGGGGAGAGCGGACAGCGAGCGACCCCCCGTCACGGGGAGAGCGGACAGCGAGCGACCCCCCCGTCACGGGGAGAGCGGACAGCGAGCGACCCCCCGTCACGGGGAGAGCGGACAGCGAACGACCCCCCGTCACGGGGAGAGCGGACAGCGAGTGACCCCCCGTCACGGGGAGAGCGGACAGCGGACAGCGAGTGACCTCTCACCGGGAGAGTGGACAGCGAGTGATCATCTCCTGCAGGGAGAGTGGACAGCGAGTGACCTTCCATTACAGGGAGAGTGGACAGTGAGTGACCAGGGAGAATGGACAGCGAGTGACCTTCTGTTACAGGGAGAGTGGACAGAGAGTGACTTTCTGTTACAGGGAGAGTGGACAGAGAGTGACTTTCTCCTACAGGGAGTGGACAGTGAGTGACTTTCTCCTACAGGGAGAGTGGACAGTGAGTGACCAGGGAGAGTGGACAGCGAGTGACTTTCTCCTACAGGGAGAGTGGACAGAGAGTGACCTTCTGTTACAGGGAGAATGGACAGAGAGTGACCTTCTGTTACAGGCATGATGTGGAGATGCCGGTGATGGACTGGGGTGGACAAATGTAAGGAATCTTACAACACCAGGTTATATTCCAAGAGTTTTATTTTAAAATCACAAGCTTTCGGAGATTGTCACCTGACGAAGGGGATATTCTCCGAAAGCTTGTGATTTTAAAATAAAATTGTTGGACTGTAACCTGGTGTTGTAAGATTCCTTACTTCTGTTACAGGGAGAGCGGACAGTGAGTGATCTTCTCCTACAGGGTGGTTGCGGAGACTACGCTTTAAAAAGCTGCGGGAGGAGAGGCCGTTCGGCCCATTGAAGCTCCCTCCTCCAGCCAGCTGGACTGTGCTGGGACAGAATGGGATGAACCAGCCCAGGGTGGTTGCAGTGCAGCTGTGCCATCAGCTGGCGGTGAACGGCACTGCAGCAACAGTCAGAGGCTGGGTATTCTGTGGTGAGTGACTCACCTCCTGACTCCCCAAAGTCTTTCCGCCATCTACAAGGCACAAGTCAGGAATGTGATAGAATACTCTCCACTTGCCTGGATGAGTGCAGCTCCAACAACACTCAAGAAGCTCGACACCATCCAGGACAAAGCAGCCTGCTTGATTGGCACCCCATCCACCACCCTAAACATTCACTCCCTTCACCACCGGCACACTGTGGCTGCAGTGTGTACCATCCACAGGATGCACTGCAACAACTCGCCAAGGCTTCTTCGACAGCACCTCCCAAACCCGCGACCTCTACCACCTGGAATGACAAGAGCAGCAGGCACATGGGAACAACATCACCTGCACGTTCCCCTCCAAGTCACACTCCATCCCGACTTGGAAATATATCGCCGTTCCTTCATCGTCGCTGGGTCAAAATCCTGGAACTCCCTTCCTAACAGCACTGTGGGAGAACTTTCACCACACGGACTGCAGCGGTTCAAGAAGGCGGCTCACCACCACCTTCTCAAGGGCAATTAGGGATGGGCAATAAATGCCGGCCTCGCCAGCGACGCCCACATCCCGTGAACAAATAAAAACATTTACCTGCAATTTACCCCCTCTGGCAGCTACTCCTTCCCCACTCTTGGACAGACCATTTCACACACACTATCCCTGCCCGACATCACTGCCTCCCGCTGGGCTCAGACCTCTGATACTACCCGAGGGGGCCACTCTGCACCTGTGAGCCAAGGCAGCCAGTGTCCGGAGGCTCCCACACTGGATCAGGAGCAGAATCACTGGCTGATCTCCCAGCTGGACCTCTCCACCTGCAACCCTGGCTCAGATCAGTTAACAGAGCTTTATCCTGAGCCCCTTCCTGCTCTGTGAGGCTCAGGACCACAATTGGAGGTGTGGGGGTGGTGTGGAGACATTAGGATGCTGGATCCTTTGCTTCATGTAATTCCCAGCCCCACTGCTGGATATTTAAAAGGGAGACGGATACACATTTGAAGAATATTAAAGGGGATGGGGACGAGGCCACTGGCAGAGACACAGTGAGCTGCGGGCACCTTCTGTCCGGTCAATCGTTGCTGTTCCCATAAACCCTGCGGCCTTTCTCTGTAGTCGAGACTCCCAACATTTGCACCTCTTCCCACAACTCCGTTACAAACAATGTTGAGACACGGAGGACCAGCTTTATTAATTTTTCAGTTTATTCCAAAAATACTGTGAATAAAGAAATGTTCTATGTTCTGTACATTCTAACTAACATACAGCATTGGAAATTTACAGAAAGTCAGGAGTGTGTCGCACACTGGACCTTTGAACCCTGTCAGAAATAAACATAACACTTGGCTGTTGCAGTCACCTCCACGAGGGGGATGGAAGGGTCTGGCTGCTCGTGAGAGTTTTTAAAAATTAACAACTTTGTACAGTGACAATTTACAGTTCTCATTCACAAGGCAACAGGATTCCACGCCCAGAGCTCAATGGTTATTATCGGGCCCTGGGGCTACCTGGGGAGACATCTTTAAACTGCACCCGTTACAGAAGATCGTGGAGAGAATGGGGGAATAAGTTGAACTCAGTGTTACTCCGATCTCACTCTCGGTCATACTGTGCTCCCCAATTCCACCCTTTATATAAAAAATAACATTCAATGTTTCTAAATGCGAAAATATTGCGAAAAGGACAACTCCCACAAAACATCTTGGCTTCCATATATCTGTCCAATGGGCTCCCGCCTCCCCTCGCTCCCACACGGTCACTCAACCATCCCCGCAGACCAGCAGGGAACCTGTCGAAGCTCAGCAGTCCCAACAGGACTGAGCCAGGCAGTCTCCTGCTGGGCAGCGAGGGGGACGGGCGCCCCGAGGTGGGCAGCGGGGGGGGGGGACGGGCGCCCCGAGGTGGGCAGCGGGGGGGGGGGGACACACGGGCGCCCCGAGGTGGGCAGCGGGGGGGGGGGACGGGCGCCCCGAGGTGGGCAGCGGGGGGGGGGGGGGGGGGGGGACACGGGCGCCCCGAGGTGGGCAGCGGGGGGGGGGGGGGACACGGGCGCCCCGAGGTGCTGTGATGTTGGGGTAAAGGTAGGATCAGCTCCATGACATGAATGACACTGAGTCACAAACGACCCCTCAGATCCTGATCCGAGCAGAGTGACTGATTCTAATTTAAGGACCTTCCTCACTCAGCACTGCCACCAGAGTGACAGGATGTTAGGTGGAGTTAGAAAGCTCAGGGAGATCCCACCCTCCGACAGATTCCCACCCCCCCCGCCCCCCATAGGGAGGGGACTGGAAAAGCTGATACACACACCTGGGCACTGGGCACTGGTGTAACTTGTGGCTCTGCTGTGTGTCCAGCTCCTCCCTCTCGCCCTGGGTAACCTCTGACCTCGGCCACCGTCTCCAACCCAGAAGCTCAGTTTGTGTCGGGCGCGGGGGCTATCGTTACAGCGAGGGTGGGCGCGGGGGCTATCGTTACAGCGAGGGTGGGCGCGGGGGGCTATCGTTACAGCGAGGGCGGGCGCGGGGGCTATCGTTACAGCGAGGGCGGGGCGCGAGGGCTATCGTTACAGCGAGGGCGGGCGTGAGGGCTATCGTCACAGCGAGGGTGGGCGCGGGGGCTATCGTCACAGCGAGGGTGGGCGCGGGGGCTATCGTCACAGCGAGGGTGGGCGCGGGGGCTATCGTCACAGCGAGGGTGGGCGCGGGGGCTATCGTCACAGCGAGGGTGGGCGCGGGGGCTATCGTCACAGCGAGGGTGGGCGCGGGGGCTATCGTCACAGCGAGGGTGGGCGCGGGGGCTATCGTCACAGCGAGGGTGGGCGCGGGGGCTATCGTCACAGCGAGGGTGGGCGCGGGGGCTATCGTCACAGCGAGGGTGGGCGCGGGGGCTATCGTCACAGCGAGGGTGGGCGCGGGGGCTATCGTCACAGCGAGGGTGGGCGCGGGGGCTATCGTCACAGCGAGGGTGGGCGCGGGGGCTATCGTCACAGCGAGGGTGGGCGCGGGGGCTATCGTTACAGCGAGGGTGGGCGCGGGGGGCTATCGTTACAGCGAGGGGTGGGTGTGGGGGCTATCGTTACAGCGAGGGTGGGTGTGGGGGCTATCGTCACAGCGAGGGTGGGCGCGGGGGCGATCGTTACAGCGAGGGTGGGTGTGGGGGCTATCGTCACAGCGAGGGTGGGTGTGAGGGCTATCGTTACAGCGAGGGTGGGTGTGAGGGCTATCGTTACAGCGAGGGTGGGCGTGAGGGTTATTGTTACAGCGAGGGCGGGCGTGAGGGCTATCGTCACAGCGAGGGTGGGCGCGGGGGCTATCGTCACAGCGAGGGTGGGCGCGGGGGCTATCGTCACAGCGAGGGTGGGCGCGGGGGCTATCGTTACAGCGAGGGTGGGTGTGAGGGTTATCGTTACAGCGAGGGCGGGCGTGAGGGCTATCGTTACAGCGAGGGTGGGTGTGGGGGCTATCGTCACAGCGAGGGTGGGTGCGAGGGCTATCGTCACAGCGAGGGTGGGTGCGAGGGCTATCGTCACAGCGAGGGTGGGGCGCGGGGGCTATCGTCACAGCGAGGGTGGGCGCGGGGGCTATCGTCACAGCGAGGGTGGGCGCGGGGGCTATCGTCACAGCGAGGGTGGGTGCGAGGGCTATCGTTACAGCGAGGGTGGGTGTGGGGGCTATCGTTACAGCGAGGGTGGGTGTGAGGGCGATCGTCACAGCGAGGGTGGGTGCGAGGGCTATCGTCACAGCGAGGGTGGGCGCGGGGGCTATCGTCACAGCGAGGGTGGGTGCGAGGGCTATCGTTACAGCGAGGGTGGGTGTGAGGGCTATCGTTACAGCGAGGGTGGGTGCGAGGGCTATCGTTACAGCGAGGGTGGGCGCGGGGGCTATCGTCACAGCGAGGGTGGGCGTGGGGGCTATCGTTACAGCGAGGGTGGGCGCGGGGGCTATCGTTACAGCGAGGGTGGGTGCGAGGGCTATCGTTACAGCGAGGGTGGGCGCGGGGGCTATCGTCACAGCGAGGGTGGGTGCGAGGGCTATCGTTACAGCGAGGGTGGGCGCGGGGGCTATCGTCACAGCGAGGGTGGGCGCGGGGGCTATCGTTACAGCGAGGGTGGGCGCGGGGGCTATCGTTACAGCGAGGGTGGGTGCGAGGGCTATCGTTACAGCGAGGGTGGGCGCGGGGGCTATCGTCACAGCGAGGGTGGGCGCGGGGGCTATCGTTACAGCGAGGGTGGGCGCGGGGGCTATCGTTACAGCGAGGGTGGGCGCGGGGGCTATCGTTACAGCGAGGGTGGGTGTGGGGGCTATCGTTACAGCGAGGGCGGGCGTGGGGGCTATCGTTACAGCGAGGGTGGGTGCGGGGGATATCGTTACAGCGAGGGTGGGTGCGAGGGTTATAGTCACAGCGAGGGTGGGTGCGAGGGTTATAGTCACAGCGAGGGTGGGTGCGAGGGTTATTGTTAGTGAGGGCAGGTGCGAGGGTTAGTGTTACAGTGAGGGTGGGTATGAGGGATAACATCTCATCTGAAAAATGGCATCTCCAACAGTGCGGCGCTCCCTCGGTACCGACCCTCCGACAGTGCGGCGCTCCCTCGGTACCGACCCTCCCTCAGTACCGACCCTCCCTCAGTACCGACCCTCCCTCAGTACCGACCCTCCCTCAGTACCGACCCTCTGGAGTTGGACTTGAACCTAGTTCTAACTCAGAGGCGAGTGTTTTACCCACTGAGCCATGTCAGGGATCCTGGCTAAATACTTTGATATCTGCAATTTATTCTAACAATAAATGGAAGGCAGTTCATTTTACGGAATCATTAACAAACCATTAATGTAACTACATTTTCTTAAATCGCATGTTTTAGTGCCCTGAGTCTGTGATTTCATCGGCGGCAGAGCTGCAGTGAACAGTACTGGGCTCAGCAAGTGGTTAATGATGGAGAAAATTGGGAATATTCCACCTTTTTGTTAAAATAGGATTTAATTGGCTATTTTCCTAAAATGCCGTGGCCTTTGGAGGCGGGAGTGAGTGATGAAGACCCCCTCACCCCTCGGGGAATGAAACAACGTCCTGCTGGCTGTGACCTGGGGAGTAGATCTGAACACCTGCCACACACAGAGTGAGCTGCACCGCCCAGTCCCACAGAACTGTCCGAGCAGACAGTCCAATCAATAGCAGCAAACACCAAGCCTGGAATCTCAGAGGGAATTCCGGGACCAGCCCAGGGAACACTGAGCTCTGGAATTTCATCTGCTGTTGATCATTTCTCAAAGCACCAAATACCACACACTCCTTCCCCTTCGAAATAAATCTTCCCGCACCAATTACTGACTCCATCACTAACCCATGCTCTATTGGGCACTGCTCACTCCCTGTCGTGGGCTTTTGGAGGGGCACAGCCTGCTGATGTGATTCTAACAGTAATCTGATCGATAGACTCTTCACCCCCATCGACAAATGAGTGTAAACACACCACTGTCAGCAAACAGACTCCAGTCTGCGCACCACAGTACATATCTCATCGTAACATGCCCTGTAACCTCCTCCCCTTAAAGTATCGCGCTCACACCATTACTGTAACCCCCCCCTGCACACCTAGATCACCTGTCGGTGTGTCTGATCATCAGGTAGCCTGGGTTCATGTACACTCCTCCACCCGGCCTTTCAAACAGTGGCCTTGGGTTTCCAGTCTAACTCTGGTCCATGTACCTACCCCCCCCACCCCCCCCAGGGATCAGTAACTCGCTCACTTTGAGGGAACCCTGAATTCTCTCCGCAGGCCTCAACCCCCAAACTCCTCGCAGCAGTCACACCACCTGGACCCTCCCAGAGTTTCCCAATACGTAATGATACCACAGTCCTTTAAGGGGCCCCACGGGAAGACGACACCGGGGAGAGTGACAGGTCAGTTAAGGGCTGCACTGACTCTTGGGGTTCACCTGCCTGTTTTAGGGAGGTGGGGTGTTCCTCCTGAGATTGGTCTCTGGTCCTTTCCCTCTGGTTACCAGTGGTTGGGGAGGGTCAGCATGGGATGATTATTAACCCTGGAGCAGGGAGATGATTGGTGTAAAACAGTAAGAGCTTCCCCCCGCGTGTCTCGTGCGACACTCAGTAAACCAAAAATAACAATCAACAACTCTGGAAAAAGATATATAGGGCAGTTGGGGCAGGGAATTAAAACAGTTTGGAGACTCTCCTGGTACGGACTCTCCCGAAATCCCGGTGCCAAATCTCCCGCTGGGCTCGAATTTTGACACAGTGCAGGTGGTTGAGAGATCCACTGCCCCCAGGGTTGGGCCCTCCCCTCCTCCAGGAGGGGCTGTTGTTGCCTCTCCCGTTTGTGATGCCCCCCTCGGCGGCAGAGCTGCAGTAAACAGTACTGGGCTCAGAACTTGTGCGACGGGGGCTCCCTGTCCCGTTTCTTCAGCTCCTCTTTGTAGCAGCACGAGCAGAAGTTGCCCGTCTCTGGGTGCCCGTAGAAGTGACAATTTGTCTGTCGGCACCGGGTCTGCTGGACAGTGTAGAAGTTGCGACCTTTGACCGTGTCCTGGCCACCGTCTGGCCCCGGACAGTCCGACTGCTCCGTGAAGCCGTTGCTGAAACTGTGGTAGGAGCTGTTGCAGGAGGAGGTGGGGTAATCGGGGGGCTCGTCCGTCTCTATGGGGGGGGCATGCCGCGAGGCGTGGACGGGGCTTCCCGTGGGCGTGTGCCCTTGGACGCAGTGCCTGGGCAGCGTGGCGTAGGAAGGCAGGCTGTTGTACGAGCCTCCAGCCACCTGCCTCCTGCTTTCTTGGTAGCTGGGCGGCTGGGAGTTGAAGTCGGCCATTACCAGGCTGGGCCGGGGAATGGTTAAGACTCCGGTGAAGTGGGGGTCATGGTAGCTGGAAAGCTTGGTGCCCAGACACTGTGGGGCACTCTGGCTGCTGTAGCCCTGAGCTGGGGGACTGTAGGGGTTCCCGGGCAGCTCACTCGCAGAGTCCTCAGCCAGTCGCTCCTGGGAGTCAAACAGTTTCTGAGCCGGGACGTCCTGCTCGGCCTTTTTGCCGTTGGACGTCCCTTTCTTGGCCACCTCCTTCTGCTCCTGCTCGGTGAAGAAGCGTCCCTCGGCATCACTCAGGTAATGCTGGATCATCTCCTCCTGGTACGGGTGACGGTGGCTGGTGGTGAGCAGCCCGGTGAAGATGAATTTGCGCTCCCCCTGCATGGCTGCCCGCAGGATGCTGAGACTGAGCTTCACGTCATTGTTGTATTTGTAGGGATCAGCTGGCTGCCGCTCGGCGGGCGACTTCACCACCGTGGTCCCCGCATTGTCTCCCGGAGAGGCAGGCTCTGCCGAACTGCTCTCTTTGCTCCCTTTCTGCGACTTCAAGGAGCCTTTCTTCCTGCTCTTCTCCAAGGTGCCGTTCTGCCCGTTGCCTCTGCTGCCCTTGCTATGGATGAACCCAATGTTCTTCTTCAGTTTACTGCCCAGGCTCTTCCCAAAGCTGCCCAGTTTATTGGCCACCGACTCCGCCCTCCTCTTCTCTTTCTTTGCTTTCTCCTTGCTGCTGCTCTTGCTGCTGTTCCCGTTGGAGCTGCTACACACCGACTCCTTGTCCGATTCCCCGGACTCGGCCACCGAGCGAGCATCGTCTCCTCCGGAGGCGCTGGGAGACTCGGGCTGGGCGAGGGGGGCCTGCTGGGACACAAACCCACAACACAGTCACTCTACTCCCACCAACTCATCACATTCACACGGGGGATCCCAGAACAGAGAGCTTATAACGAGCAGGAAAGGCTGAACAGGCTGGGGCTCTTTTCTCTAGAGGGCTTTAAAGTTATGAAGGGGTTTGACAGGGTAGACGTAGAGAAGATGTTTCCACTTGTGGGGGAGACCAGAACTAGGGGCCATAAATATAAGATCGTCACTAATAAATCCAATAGGGAATTCAGGAGAAACTTCTTTACCCAGAGAGTGGTGAGAATGTGGAACTCGCTACCACAAGGAGTGGTTGAGGTGAATAGTGTAGATGGATTTAAGAGGAATCTAGATAAACACACGAGGGAGAAAGGAATAGAAGGATATGCTGATATGGTGAGATGAAGTAGGGAGGGGGCTCGTGCGGAGCATAAACTGGTGGGGCCGAACGGCCTGTTTCTGTGCTGTACACGCCAAGTAATAATTACAGATTTTTCTCCTCTTTTAATGCTCATTCTTTTCCCTCATCTTCCCTCCTTCCAGAAAGAGACATGTTAAAAGAAGCCAGTGACTGTATTTACTGGATCAGAGAAGGTGAAGGGGATCGAATAGAAAGATTTGAGGGAAACAGTGAAAGATTATTCCACTGGTGAAACATAAACTCAGGGTCAGCAACAGAAACTCCTCCCATTTATCCAGCGCCATTAACGCAGTAAAACGTCCCAGGCCGCTTCACAGGAGCGATTATCAAACAAAATTTAACACCGAGCCACACAAGGAGATATTAGGACAGGTGACCAAAAGCTCGGTCAAAGAGGTAGGTTTTAAGGAGCGTCTTAAAGGAGGAGAGAGAGGCGGAGAGGTTTAGGGAGGGAATTCCAGAGCTCAGGGCCCAGGCGGCTGAAGGCACGGCCGCCAATGGTGGAGCGATGGGAATTGGGGATGGGCAAGAGGCCAGAATTGGAGGAGCGCAGAGATCTCGGAGGGTTGAGGGGCTGGAGGAGGTTAGAGAGATAGGGAGGGGGGGGAGCGAGGCCGTGGAGGGATTTGAACACGAGGATGAGAATTTTAAAATCGAGGGGTTGCCGGATCGGGAGCCGATGGAGGACAGTGAGCACAGGGGGCGATGGGTGAATGGGACTTGGAATCAGGAAGAGGGACGATAAGAGGAATAATCGCACTGGGTTATCAGAGTACGGAATCTGTGAACATAATGAGCTGCTGAAGTCAAGTCACAATGTTTAACAGACAATGAAAGACTGAAAAGGAAAAATATTGAAAGATGTGGAGGGAAATCAGGGCAATGGGGCTAGAGTCATGGGTGAGGCGAGAAAGGCTCAGGCATCTCGGGCGGAAGGGCAGGCATGTCCAGTCCGGACCGGGGGGAGGGGTGTGGAGGGTCCAGTCCGGACCGGGAGGGGGGAGGAATGGAGGGAGGGGGGTGTGTCCAGTCCAGATGCTCTGCTCCGTGTGGTGTGGAGAGCTGACCCTTACCTGGGTTTCACAGGGCACTTGTATCCAGGTGACGTTCATGTAGGTGTGCAGCAGGTGTAACTTGGCTTCCAATGAAAGGGTCACACTGGAAAGAAACAGGCGTGAAAATATAATCAGGTGAGGGAGAAGTGATTGAGAGGGATCTCCATTCACACCCCCCCACCCCCCCCCCCCCCGAGAGGGGCAGGTCACAGAAATCAGAAATCAAACACACCCACAACCGTTTCATGACAAGTTTCTGTTCCAGGACCCAGCGGAGCCGTGAGTGGGGGGTCCTGGGTCACTGTCCAGCCCCCGACCCCCACTCCCCCTCCCCCTCCGCCCCGCCTGCACTGAGGGGGGAGCCCCCCACCTGCCGTACTGCACCACAGAGACCCCTGCTGAGACAGACAAAGTGTAACTTTGTCTGTAGATATTCGATGTAGGAAAGAATTCTCTTGCAAAATCCTTTGGCTCACAATCAGGAAAAAAAATCCTGGAAAGTGAAATTATTTACAAATCTACAAGGAGACGATCACTCAGCTCAGCGAGGGCTTATGCACCGGGAGGGTCGCACACATACCTGGCCAATCGGACGTTGTCACTGTCGTCACGGCCCCATTCCCAATCCTTTCCCGGGTCCACGGCAAAATGAACTGGAAGCAACTTGTGTTCAGAATCAGTCAGAGGAATCACAGCTAGAGGAGGGAGAGAGAAGAGAATATTGGAAACTAACTGGGATGTGGCCGAGAGAGCCCGGCACCAGATCACTGATTCACATCCCTGGATAATTCCACACTCTCAACACTTACACCGAGGGACCATAAAGGAACGGACTTGTTTGTATCGCGGACGTCCCACAGCAGCTTACAGCCAAAGAAGGACTTATTTTTTTGGATTTGTAATGAAGGAAACGCAGCAGCCAATTTGCGCACAGCAAGATCCCACAAACAGCAATGGGATGAATGACCAGGGATAAATATTGACCTAGGACACCGGGGAGAATCCCCCCCTGCTCTTCTTCCAATCGGTGACCGTGGGATCGTTCACATCCAGCTGAACTCTACAACGACAAGTATGATATAAATCTTTCCCTGGAGGTACCTTGTTCCTTGCAGGGCTCCCTTTGCTCCATGGAGACGAGCGCAGAGAAGTGAGCCTGATCGTAGGCCAGGACCAGTGGAGATCGATGGCACTTGTTAGCTGGAACCTCCAGAGGCAGGTAAATCCCACCGAACGGGATGGGGGCAAACGCTGTAAAAATAAGCACATCGACTGCCGATCAGTAGGGCTGGTCACAGAGATAGACGGAGAGTCCGACAGGAGAGCAGTGTCTGTTCGAGCCTCCCCCGCACCCCCCCGCCAACCAAAACCGTGGGATATCGAGTGATGACAACGTGGGTAGGCGGTGATGCCCCCGATAATCGATAACCCAACACTCACTAGACTCACACACATTGCGTGGCCATGGGGGGTGCGGGAGAGGAGAATTCAAAGACAAATACTACGGGTGGGTCTGATCAGTGAACATATTGTGTATTTCTGGATTCAAATCCAGCCCCAGAGGTTCTGAACGTGTCCCTCTGCCAGCTGACAGTCTCAGTCAGTACCGAGTGTGTGTAGGTCCACTGTACGTTAGAGAGGCCACAGGACAGCGAGAGAGAGGGATACCTCCTGTCAGTGAAGGGTGTTCTGAAATACGTTCTCAGGCAAGTTACTGGGACAGTGTAGAGGGAGCTTTACTCTGTATCTAACCCTGTACCTGCCCTGGGAGTGTTTGATGGGACAGTGTAGAGGGAGCTTTACTCTGTATCCAACCCTGTACCTGGCCGGGGAGTGTTTTGATGGGACAGTGTAGAGGGAGCTTCACTCTGTATCTAACCCTGTACCTGCCCTGGGAGTGTTTGATGGGACAGTGTAGAGGGAGCTTTACTCTGTATCTAACCCGTACCTGCCCTGGGAGTGTTTGATGGGACAGTGTAGAGGGAGCTTTACTCTGTATCTAACCCGTACCTGCCCTGGGAGTGTTTGATGGGACAGTGTAGAGGGAGCTTTACTCTGTATCTAACCCTGTACCTGCCCGGGGAGTGTTTGATGGGACAGTGTAGAGGGAGCTTTACTCTGTATCTAACCCGTACCTGCCCTGGGAGTACGTTGACGATTCACACCCACCTTCTCCGCCCGAGTCCCTGAGCATGGTATCCGCTACAACCACGATTGGCCTTCGCAGCACGTGAGCAAGAACAAAGACGTGGAACTCCTCCAGACTCTCGTACACAGGCTCCTCGGAGCTCTCCACACTGTAACACACATCCTCACATTAACATGGGCACCAACACCACCTGCTCACGGAGAACGATTCACTGTGGCACAGGTTTAATATTCAAACAGGTCGGAGTAAGGAAATTCAGGCAGATCCTCGAACCCCAGGGTAACAGTCGTGGAGCAAGTGACCAGGCGAGGACACCGAATCAGCAGTACAGGCACCCCCACCTCGTGCCTGCTCTCCCCGCCCCCCCCCCTCGTTCCTGCTGCCCTCCCCCCCCTCGCCAGCTCTCCCACGCACCTGCTCCGTCTCCGTACCCATGGCATGGAGCTCAGTCTCCAATGGGTTCCCCATGTGTCCAGGCAGGGAGAGTCTGACCTGCCCTTTCTCTGCCAGGGACAGTGCAGGCCAATCCAAGAGGGAGGAAATATCAGAGGGAATTGTAGCCTTTCATATTGAATTAAACCCCACAGCACAAACCCGCCCTGCGGCTCCACACACCAGCACCATCACAGCTTATTAGGGCTCTTTCAACAGACCCATCCCCTATGGACAGGCCCTGCGAATACACAGGATCTGCTCAGACGAGGAGGAACGCGATGGACACCTACAGACGCTGAAAGACGCCCTCGTAAGAACGGGATATGACGCTCGACTCATCGATCGACAGTTCCGACGGGCCACAGCGAAGAATCGCATAGACCTCCTCAGAAGACAAACACGGGACGCAACCAACAGAGTACCCTTCGTCGTCCAGTACTTCCCCGGAGCGGAGAAACTACGCCATGTTCTCCGCAGCCTTCAACATGTCATCAATGACGACGAACACCTCGCTAAGGCCATCCCCACGCCTCCACTACTCGCCTTTAAACAGCCACCCAACCTCAAACAGACCATCGTTCGCAGCAAATTACCCAGCCTTCAGGAGAACAGCATCCACGACACCACACAACCCTGCCACGGCAACCTCTGCAAGACATGCCAGATCATTGACACAGATACCACCATCACACGAGAGGACACCACCCACCAGGTGCATGGTTCATACTCCTGTGACTCGGCCAACGTTGTCTACCTCATACGCTGCAGGAAAGGATGCCCCGGAGCATGGTACATTGGCGAGACCATGCAGACGCTGCAACAATGGATGAACGGACACCGCGCAACAATCGCCAGACAGGAGGGTTCCCTCCCAGTCGGGGAACACTTCAGCAGTCAGGGACATTCAGCCACCGACCTTCGGGTAAGCATACTCCGGGGTGGCCTTCGAGACACACAACAACGCAAAATCGTCGAGCAGAAATTGGTAGCCAGGTTCCGCACCCATGAGGACGGCCTCAACCGGGATCTTGGGTTCATGTCACGCTACACGTAACCCCACCAGCGAACAAATGTTATCTGTTTTTAATATAACGGGTCATTTGCTGGCTTTCTCTGCCTTCCGGATGTTTCTGCCTCTCTCTCTGTTTTTTTTTCTGTTTGTGTTTTTTTGTTGACTGTATATTCGGGGGTTCTGTAGGTAACACCTCTCTGTCTGAACACGGTGATTGCCTTGGCAACGGGCAGTTGCAAAGACCATCTGTAATCACCATGTATTGTTCTGTGATTTATAAATGCGAAGGGTTCGAGGAGTTCCTGACATTTACCTGACGAAGGAGGAAGCCTCCGAAAGCTTGTAAATTTCAAATAAAATTGCTGGACTATAACCTGGTGTTGGAAAATTGTTTACAATTGTCAACCCCAGTCCATCACCGGCATCTCCACATCATGACAGAGACAGAGACACAGACACAGACACAGACACAGACACAGACACAGACACAGACACAGACACAGACACAGACACAGACACAGAGACAGACACAGAGACAGACACAGAGACAGACACAGAGACAGACACAGAGACAGACACAGAGACAGACACAGAGACAGACACAGAGACAGACACAGAGACAGACACAGAGACAGACACAGAGACAGACACAGGGTCACTTGCCTGTTAAGTGCAGGGAACGTCGAAGTTGCCAGTCTCCTGAAATATAGAACTAGGAGAGTCAGAATCAACCCATCCACAAATTACCCCCCCAGGAGCGGGGGTCGTCTCTTCCCCGCCCCCCCCCCCACCCCGACCCCACCACACTGACCCCCCCCACCACCCCACCACACAACCCCCCCCTGACCCCCCCCCCCCCCCACACACACACAGACCCCCCCTGACCCCCCCCCCCCCCACACACACACTGACCCCCCCCCCCACCCACCACACAACACAACCCCCCCCTGACCCCCCCCCCCCCACACACACACAGACCCCCCCCCCCCCCACACTGACCCCACTCTCTATACCTACCCTCCACAGCCACTTCCATTGGTTCCGAAATGAATGCGAGGCTCACTGGATGCCAGTTTAATTAACTCGTTCCATTCCTTCTGCCACTCGTCCTCCGTGTAAACCAGGCCAGACTGTTAGAGAGAGAGAGGGGGGGTTACCGAGATCATTGGTGGGTCACCCGCACCCTGTTACACTACAGCTCACACTCGACAGTGATCAGAGCAGCGCACCCGGTTACACCACAGCTCACACTGGATAGTGATCAGAGCAGCGCACCCGGTTACACTACAGCTCACACTGGATAGTGACTGGGAGCAGCGCACCCGGTTACACTACAGCTCACACTGGATAGTGATCAGAGCAGCACACCCTGTTACACTACAGCTCACACTGGATAGTGACTGGGAGCAGCGCACCCTGTTACACTACAGCTCACACTCGACAGTGATCAGAGCAGCGCACCCGGTTACACCACAGCTCACACTGGATAGTGATCAGAGCAGCGCGCCCGGTTACACTACAGCTCACACTGGATAGTGATCAGAGCAGCGCACCCGGTTACACCACAGCTCACACTCGACAGTGATCAGAGCAGCGCACCCGGTTACACTACAGCTCACACTGGATAGTGATCAAAGCAGCACACCCTGTTACACTACAGCTCACACTCGACAGTGATCAGAGCAGCGCACCCTGTTACACTACAGCTCACACTGGATAGTGATCAGAGCAGCGCACCCTGTTACACTACAGCTCACACTGGATAGTGATCAGAGCAGCACACCCTGTTACACTACAGCTCACACTGGATAGTGATCAGAGCAGCGCACCCTGTTACACTACAGCTCACACTGGATAGTGATCAGAGCAGCGCACCCGGTTACACTACAGCTCACACTGGATAGTGATCAGAGCAGCGCACCCTGTTACACTACAGCTCACACTGGATAGTGATCAGAGCAGCGCACCCGGTTACACTACAGCTCACACTGGATAGTGATCAGAGCAGCGCACCCGGTTACACTACAGCTCACACTGGATAGTGATCAGAGCAGCGCACCCTGTTACACTACAGCTCACACTGGATAGTGACTGGGAGCAGCGCACCCCGGTTACACTACAGCTCACACTGGATAGTGATCAGAGCAGCGCACCCTGTTACACTACAGCTCACACTCGACAGTGATCAGGAGCAGCGCACCCTGTTACACTACAGCTCACACTGGATAGTGATCAGAGCAGCACACCCGGTTACACAACAGCTCACACTGGACAGTGACTGGGAGCAGTGCACCCGGTTACACAACAGCTCACACTGGATAGTGATCAGAGCAGCACACCCGGTTACACTACAGCTCACACTGGACAGTGACTGGGAGCAGCGAACCCTGTTACACTACAGCTCACACTGGATAGTGATCAGAGCAGCACACCCGGTTACACTACAGCTCACACTGGATAGTGATCAGAGCAGCGCACCCGGTTACACTACAGCTCACACTGGACAGTGACTGGGAGCAGCACACCCTGTTACACTACAGCTCACACTGGATAGTGATCAGAGCAGCACACCCGGTTACACTACAGCTCACACTGGACAGTGACTGGGAGCAGCACACCCTGTTACACTACAGCTCACACTGGATAGTGATCAGAGCAGCACACCCGGTTACACTACAGCTCACACTCGACAGTGACCGGGAGCAGTGTGGCAAGTGTGCAGCAGAGGGAAAGTAAGGAGGAAAAGGTGAAGGGAAGGGTTTGAAAAGTTCGGGTTGTCATTTACCTCCTTGTTCTGTTGAGTTTGCTGCCACCTCCACCTCCGTCTCAAAGCTTCCTTCTCCATCCCCTTTACCCATCATAGAATACAGAGCCTTCCGCAACATCAGATCCCGATCGTGGAATCCCCACATCCCTGTAAACAAACCACAGTCTGATTATCCAGCACTACACGGGCCACGGGCCGGGGTCCGACCGAGGGTCTCGGGCCACGGGCCGGGGTCCGACCGAGGGTCTCGGGCCTCGGGCCGGGGTCCGACCGAGGGTCTCGGCTCTGATCGGAGGGGGACGGCTCGGGTAATGGGCTGGGGTCTGATCGGGGTGGGGGGGCCTCGGGTTACAGGCTCGGTTATGGGCTGGGGTCTGGAGCTCAGGTTACACCGATCGGGGGGCTCGGGTCACGGGCTGGAGTCCGATTGGGGGGGCTGGGGTCCGTTATGGGGGGCTGGGGTCTGGAACTCAGGTGGGTCCGATCGGGGGGGGGGGGGCCGCTCGGGTCCGTGTGACCTTTAAGTCACGGCTTTCATCTTGCACTCGCCTAAAGAAGCAGCATGAAGTAGGCAGTTCCCATCTCCGGTGGTTGCTAAGGGTAACAGGCGTTGGCAGCTGGCATCAACGTGTGCCCACCAGTTCAAACGCCTGCGGGCAACGAGAAACACAAAATCAGTGGGACAAACCCGTCAAAATTCACCACACGCGGCAAACACCCCCCTCCCCCCCACACACACTGACCTCCCCCCCCCACACACACACACACAGCCCCCACCCACTAGGTGGTGCCGTGGGGGAGGGGGGGCGGACGGAGGGGAGGGGGGCGGACGGAGGGGCCGTGGGGCGGCGCCGAGGGGGAGGGGGGGCGAGTCCAGATGTGAAGTGACACCAGACCTTTTGGAAATCCCAGCTTTTCCAATTGCCCTCCCCTTGTAGCTCCCCACACAATGACCCCCTCACACACAGCCTCTGCAACGTGGACAAGGTTTACAGGCTCTGATCAATCCACCAGGATTGGGGGAGGGGGGGGTGGGGGGAGCTGTGGAGAAGAGGTGGGAACTCAGGATGGTCTACGAGACCTTGGGTGTGTCGCCACTCCTGTGTTTTTTTTATTTGTTCATGGGATGTGGGCGTCGCTGGCGAGGCCGGCATTTATTGCCCATCCCTAATTGCCCTTGAGAAGGTGGTGGTGAGCCGCTGCCTTAAACCGCTGCAGTCCGAGTGGTGACGGTTCTCCCACAGTGCTGTTAGGAAGGGAGTTCCAGGATTTTGACCCAGTGACGATGAAGGAACAGCGATATATTTCCAAGTCAGGGTGGTAGAAGTTTGGAACTCCCCTCCGCAAATGGCAATTGATACTAGCTCAATTGCTAAATTTAAATGTGAGATAGATAGCTTTTCGCCAACCAAAGGTATTAAGGGATATGGGCCAAAGGCAGGTATATGGAGTTAGATCACAGATCAGCCATGATCTTATCAAATGGCAGAGCAGGCACGAGGGGCTGAATGGCCTACTCCTGTTCCTATGTGTGTGTGTGTACTCAGTTTCACCCAGATGTGAGCAGACCCTTCCTTTTACCCATTGTGCTGTACACACAGTAACACCTGATAAGCAGCTATTTTTGTGCATGAATGGAAACTCCAAATCTTATTTTCTAAACACATCTGTGGTTTAGAGCCCGAGGTGTGCCTGCTAACGCAACCCGTTACTTTGGCCCAGTTTCCAGCCCTAATTAGTCACCCGCAAGACGACCTTTCAACTTCTTTAACTTCGTAATCTTAAAGGGGAGGAAAAGTGCAGGGGACAGGAATTCCTCAGGACTTGGGGTCTTTAACATATAGTTACTGCTTGCAACGTTTGAGCATAAATGTTAACATTTTTACGGACAATGGAGGAACATTAGCTGGGA